>NW_027204003.1:0-44392 GCF_024711535.1 Dipodomys merriami | reverse complement strand
ACAGCTCTGGAACTCTTTAACAATATATATTTATTTGTATACCACCTCTGCCTAGCCATGTATTGCTGTTTTGGCTAAACTTGGGGCTTGATCTCAGTGCCTGGGAACCACCTGACAGCTTCATTGGCTAGAGGCTTCTGTGCTCACCCTCACCCAATCATGAATTGGGCCTGCTAGTCCCTGAGTTCAGATCCAAGCACTGCCAAAAATTTAATCTTTGAGTAAGAAGCCGAGTGTGACACATGCCAGGGTGTCAGGCATGATAGAGAACACATATACAAATCTAGATGATATGTGATATGATGTAAAAATTGTAATAAGTGGATAAATGGTATAGGTGTCATCAAAGACAATAAAATAAATTGTAAATAAATGGATAAAAAAAGAAATAAAATGAATAACAACACTAAATGTGATATGGACTGAACATCTGTATGGAAGTATAAATCCTACCACACCAAACAGTATCTACTGAACATCTGTATGGAAGTATAAATTCTATCTCTAATATTTATATAAGGAGTATGTTTTCCATGCCTGAGGCTTGAATTCAGCCCACCCCCATGAGAAAGCAATGGCAGGAAATCCTGAGAAACTGGTTTCTGGACCAGGAAAAGTCATGGAATGTGATCGATCTCATCGAATGAGTATTTCATGCATGATGTGACTAGGAAATGATAGGCAAGACTCATGGGGTATCACTTATTTGTAAAGCAGTGTTGATTAAGCGTGACAATAATCATCACAGTCATGAAATGAAGACATCTGGAAAGATCCAAGAATCAGTATACACATGGTAGATTGGATTCCATCACAGGTTATCGTCTCTCCTAATCTATACAAATGTGTACTCATTTGCATACTACCTTCAACTTATGAATGGATGACTACTGTGTACCCTCCTCCCCCCCCACCTGGGGGTCCATCTCAGGTCCTGGGAACGGCCTTACTCCTTAGTAGCTCACGGGCTGGTGTGCTCACATGGACCCATTCGTCAGTTGGGTCTGCTAGGGCTTGAGTTCAAATCCCAGCACTGCCATAAGATTCACCTTGATTTGAGAAGCCAATCGATCCACCTGTTTTCCTGTCCTGTGAAAATCCTGGGTCTCAGCGAGGATGGAAATTCTATATAGACAACTCTATAGGCATTCGAATAGGTTGTTATCCATGTCAGCATAGTTATATCTATCACCATACTCAATAAAATACACAATACATCCATGAATAAGACACAAAATAAAAAGAATAACTACACTGAATGCAAGATGCATACCAAACTTGTAGGTAAAGAGAGATCCTATGTTTAAAAAAGGCGGGCTTGTTATTTTGTCCAGTACTGGGGCTTCAAATCAGGCCCTTGATGAGGCCTGACATTCTAGTCTTCAAGGATGGTGAGATTTCCCTTGCCCCAAAGTGCAACAGAGCTACCCAGACCTCAATTCAAATCCCAGCACTGACAAAAGTTTCATTCTGTTGTCAGAAGCCAGTCGTTGAACATGTTTTCCTCTCCTGTGAAAGAACCGGGCTTTCACTAGGATGTAGAATGCATAGGAAACGATATAACTATGGGAACAGATTGTCATCCATGTCAGCACAGTATACCTGTCACCATACTCAGTAAAATACACAATAACTCCATGAATTAGACACAAATTAAGGAGAAGTGCACCGAATGCAAGATGCTGTCCACACATGTATGTAAATATAGATCCTATATTTGAATTACGAATTTATGACTATCTGGACCTCCCTGGGACTCGATGTCAGTTCCTAGGAATGGCCTATCTCCTTCGTTGCTCACAGGCTGGTGTCCTCACCTTGACCATTTCCCCAATTGGGCCTGATAGAGTGTGAGTTCAAATCCCAACACTGCCAAAAGATGAATCCTGATGTGAGAAGCCCATTGATTCACCTGTTTTCCTGTCCTGTGAAAGTCCTGGGTCTCAGCTTGGATGGAGAATGCATAGGAAACCCTATAGCCAGGGCAATAGGTTGTCTTCCATGTAAGTTCTGTTATATCTGTTACATTATTCAGTAAAATACACAATACATACATAAGACAGAAAATCAGGAGAAAAGTACTCCAAAGGCAAGATACTGTCCACACATATATGTAAATATAGATCCTATGTTTCAATCATTAGTTTATGACTATCATGGCCACCCTGGGGATCAATGTCAGATCCTGGGATGGCTTAACTCCTTTGTTGCTCACAGGCTGGTGTGGTCACCTTGAACTATTCACCAATTGGTCCTGCTAGGCCCTGAGTTCAGATCCCAGCACTACCAACAACTGGATCATGCAGTAAGAAGCCAAGTGTGAATTTTTTTCCTTTTCTCTGAGAGTCCTGGGTGTCTGGCATGATGGAGAACATGTCTACAAATTTAGATTCCAAGTTAAGAATGAAAACAATAACATTAATTATATGGAGGCATTATAAATACCCAAGAATTGGTAGGAATGTAGTCTATATAACTGAATAAGGTATAGACATCTCTGGCACTCTATAAAGATATACATTTACTACCATCTGTATGTCAATCTGTTCTTATTTTGTCAACTGCTGGGGCTCGATCTCAGGTACTCGGGACTGCCTGTCAGCTCAATTTGCCACAGGATGGCAGGCTGACACTCACCCATTCATGAATTGGGCCTTGAAGGCTGTTAGTTCAGATGCTAGCACTCCCAAAAAATGAATCGTGTAGTAAGAAGCTGATGATGACACATGTTTTCCTTTTCTGTGAAAGTCCTGGGTGTCAGGAAGGACGTGCAATACATATGCAAACCTATATCCTATGTAATCAATGTAATCACTGTTCTATGTGTCATAATAGTTAATAAAATGAGTAGTCAGTATATGAATAAAACAAAAAATAAAATAACTACACTGAATGCAATATGGAATCAACATATGTTTAAAAATATAAATCATATATTTAAAATGTAAACAAATAGTATGTTTTCTAGTTGTGGGCATCGATTTCAGGCCTAAAAAACAGACTTGAATTTCTTAAATTCAAGGAGGCAAGCTTCCCCTTCCCACAAAGTGCAACAGCAGGGTTACCTAGACCATGAGTTCAAATCCCAGTCCTGGCAGAAAAAAAATGGCATCTCTATGCTATGTGATGCCCAATTCGTCGGTATTTCATTTGGCCTCCATTTAATGAAGGTGATTGTTTAAATGCTTCATAAAGTATTAATTAATATCGACCAGTGTCCTATTATGTAATTGTGTATAATTTTATCCTCGAATCATTCAAGTACTGCCCATTTAATCATGATATACATCACATTCCTTTGGTAATCATATGAATAGGAATGAATTTCATAGGATCTCCTGCCATTTGTTGGTGGCAGCCCAGGATTCAAGCTGTGGGCTCCAGCTCCTACCACTTAAACCTGAGGATAGGGAACTCACAGGTCTGTCCAAGATCATCAGCAAAACCAGGCATCAGTGGCTCTCAGCAGTCCTCCTTAAAACTTACAAGGCTGTGAAAGTCAAAGTCACCCTAGGCAGGACAGTCCTTGAGACTCCTGTCCAACTTGTGCCATCAAAGACAGAAGTAAAGCCGTGTGGCTTCAGTGGTAGAGAGCTAGCCTTGATCAAAAACAACTCACAGATTGTGCCCTGATCCTGAATTCAGGGTCTGGGAACAAACAGACATACACAACAATCTGTGCAGCCATCCGGCTAAAGTGGGTCACTCTCTTGTCCCCAACTGGATTGGACAGAGTTCCCTGGGAAAGGGGCTGCCTTCATTTTGACTCCACCCATTCTGCCTGCATCAGAAGATTCCAGCCACACCTCTATTGTTTCATGGTTCTTTCTGACCAATGGGATACAAGAATGGTGGCCACGCCCACATTCCTTGCTGCCCAGTAGCACCTTGATTCTCTCTGTTTGTTGACACCACTACCTCCCCTCCGACCCGGACCTCGCCTCCCCTGTGCCCCACAGTCTGGCCCACGCCCTGCCACAAATGTGCCCCAGGGGTGGGGGTGGGGGTTGACCCGAGGATGCCACCCCCATCCCCAGCGACTAGTGTCCAGGATACGGGGAGATGCAGGTTGGGTGAGGAGTGGGCGCCAAAGATCCCCTGGCCTGGAGCAGTGGGAGCCACACAGCAGCACATCTGCGCCCTTCCACTCCCAGGTGGGAGCCCAGTGGCTTTAGTCAGAGGTGGGGAGCAGCATGTTTACACCTGCCTTCTGGGTTTTTTTCCTTTCTTTCTGGGATGGGAGGTGTTGGATGCAGAAGATAGACACCCTTGCTGTGTGAGCCCTTCTCTTCTGTGTTCAGTCAAACTTTCACCTGAAGACAGAGAGACAGAGAGACAGAGAGAGAGAGAGAGAGAGAGAGAGAGAGAGAGAGAGAGAGAGAGAGAGAGAGAGAGAGAGACAGACAGACAGACAGACACAGACACAGACACAGACACAGACACAGACACAGACACAGACACAGACACAGACACAGAGACAGAGACAGAGACAGAGAGACAGAGAGACAGAGAGACAAAGACAGAGAAAGAGAGATAATCATTTTCCTTGTACAGCCTGACTGTGCTCAGATGAGTGATCAGTTGGCAAATTGCAGGTACTGCATGGAGGAGTCTTCTGTCACCTGTCTGGATGTGTGTGTGTGTGTGTGTGTGTGTGTGTGTGTGTGTGTGTGTGTGTGTAGAACTGGGTTGTAACAAGGAGGCCGAATGCTTTGGTAAATTCTACCTGTTATCTTTGGGGCATGTATGGGCTTCACAGCTGAGGTCTGGGGGCATGGAAGGGTGAGAGGCTTGAAGGGGACACAGCACAATTAAATTACAAGAACAAGGGATCTGTGTGCAATGGAGCTGTGTACTCCCTTGGGCCTGGTTGGTGGCAGTGGGAGCTTGGGAGGATCTGGAAGTGTGACCTGCAGGGGATGGCTTCCCAGGAGGACAGAGAGCATGGCCAACTCTTAGTAAGGATATGAGTTCTGCTAGTATGGAGCGCAACAGCATAGGTCAGTCTCGGGGTCTTCTCATAATGATGTCTGATGGGCAAGGCCAACCCTATTTTAAATCTTGAGCTGTGATCTTCAGATCTCAGCGTCCTGAGTACCTAGTATTATAGGCATGAGCCTCTGGCACTGGGACTCTGGTTCTTTTTGGTATATTAGGGTTTGACCTCATAGCCCTAGGCTTGCCAGTCAAGTCTTCTACCATGCGAGTCAAGCTTTTCTGTCTTGGGCATTTCTGAGATGGAGAATTAATATATGCTCATTCTGGGCTGGATCATGGTCCTCTGATCTGTGACAGGCCTGAGCCACGAGGCCCGTTCTTCTGTAGTTGGGATGGTAGATATGTAGCGACATGCTCAGTCATTGGTTTAGATGGATTGTTCCAAACTCAGTCCACGGCAGCCAATTCTTGACCAGAGGTGAATCTCTGGGTTGGGCCTCAACCATTGGACTTCAATCTCTTCATGGGACAGTTGTGAGGAAACAAGGGATTGATACAGAGGGATCTCTGGAGCAGGGACAGGCACAGAGGGAGGGGCCATCTGATACTGTTCTTGGCAATTCTGTGAGCATATGATAGGAAGATACCCGGAAAGATCTCAGATGGTGTGTGTTATTAACAGTGCAACATTTATGGGATTATGAAAAAAAACATGGCTCTCTTTCTTTTTTTTTTTTTAATTGTATTTTATTTTATTTGAGAACATACTGCACAGAGGGGTTACAATTACATGGGCAGGATAATGCATACATTTCTTACCAAGCATTGCAGCCTCCTCCTTTGTTTACCCTTCACTTCCCTTCCCCGCCTCCCCCCTCCCCCCACCCAATTTTACCCCCCTCCCCCCACCCAATTATACCCCCCTCCCCCCCCACACCGACATTGTAAAGCTGGTTTTGACATGACATTTTGTACTTCTCATTGTTGCAACAGATCCACCTGAATCCTTAAACGACTTGTTGGTCCCCATCTCCTCCACATGTTATACTGACATCAAATATAGTGAAAGCGGGGGTTACACTGTGGGGGAGGGACATACAAAGCGACAAAGAAATAATCTTATAAATGCGTTAGAAACACATGCATGAAAGAAACGAAAACATTAAAATACATATTTAAGGTTTCATTTTCCTAACATCACATTATCTGACCTTTTCCGCTTGACTCATACCTATACTAGATATTGCAAATAAGGGAAACCATGGGACCTATGCTTCTTTGGGCCTGGCTTACTTCACTTAATATAATTTTTTCCAAACCTTTCCATTTCCTAACAAATGGGGAAATGTCATTCTTTCTGATGGAGGCATAGAATTCCATTGTGTATATATACCACATTTTCTTGATCCATTCATCTACTGAGGGACATCTGGTTGGTTCCATATCTTAGCTATGGTAAATAATGCTGCAATAATCATAGTTGTGCTGGTAGCTTTAGTGTGGTCTTGTTTGTAAACATTTGGGTAAATGCCCAAAAGTGGGATTGCTGGATCATAGGGGAGATCTATGTGAAGTCTTTTGAGGAACCTCCATACTGCTTTCCAAAGTGCTGGAGGAATATCAATACCAAATTTCAAACTCTACTATAAAGCCATAGTAATCAAAACAGCTTGGTATTGGCATAAGAACAGACCTCAGGACCAATGGAATAGAATTGAAAACCCAGAAATGAACCTACAGACCTATAGCCATCTAATCTTCGATAAGGAAGCTAAAACAATAGAATGGAAGAAAGACAGCCTCTTCAGTAAATGGTGCTGGCAAAATTGGTTAACTACATGTAGAAAACTAAAGCTAGATCCTTATATATCACCCTGCACCAGAATCAACTCCAAATGGATCAAAGACCTTGAACTCAAAGCAGACACTCTGAAAACATTACAGGATGGAATAGGAGAAACCCTAGGTCTCCTTGGCTCATGTCGAAATTTTCTGAATAGAGACCCAGAAGCACAACAAATCAAAGAAAGGTTGGACAAATGGGATTGCATAAGATTGCAGACCTTCTGCAGGGCAAATGACGTAGCTGGCAAGATCAATAGAAAGCCCACCGATTGGGAGAAGATCTTTACTAGCCATACAACGGACAAGGGTCTCATATCTAAAATATACTTGGAACTCAAAAAATTAAACCACCCAACAACAAATCCTCAAAGAAACAACTGCCCAATAAATAAGTGGGCGAAAGACTTAAAGAGAAGCTTCTCTGAAGAAGAAAGAAGGATGGCCAATAGACACATGAAGAAATGTTCAACATCCCTAGCCATAAAGAAATGCAAATCAAAACAACATTGAGATATCACCTCACTCCAGTTAGAACAGCAAAAATCAAGAACTCTAACAACAACAGATGCTGGAGGGGATGTGGACAGAAAGGAACCTTACTTCATTGTTGGTGGGAATGTAAAAATGGCTCTCTTTCTTTATTACTCTATCCCCATGAGTAACGGGATCCTTCACTTTGTTCAGTTTTGAAGCTGGGGAAACTGAGGCATAGAGAAGCCGGGTGAGCTACTAATGACTCCCAGCTGACAGGAAGCTCGGCCTGACTTCTCTGCCATGCTCCCTAGGACAATGGGTGCTATTCAGTCCACTTCTTGTGGTGGGAAGTCCACTTCTTTTCAGTTATGAGGCTTGAACTTTGGCCCTAGGGCAGCTCTCTGAGCTCCTCAGCTCAAAGCTACCACTCTACCACTTGAGTCACAGCACCACTTCCAGTTTTTTGGTGGTTCTTTGGAGATAAGAGTCTCACAGGTGTTCCTGCCCAGGCTGGCTATAAACCACATTCTTCATATCTCAGCTTCCATTGTACTTAGGATTATAGGCCTGAGCCAACAGCACCTGGCTTAAGTGTAATTCTGACCTTCTTTCTTTCGCTTTCTCCTCAGGAACTGATTCAATGGGTGCTGGAGGAGGTGGTCCAGCATCCCCATGTGGCTGGAACCAAGGTGGTCCTCTCATTCTCGAGGTAGGCTGTGGGTCAGGAGCTGTCTCGCTCAGTCTGTTGTACCAGCTCCATGAGGTAAGTCCCTCTGTGCCCTGGCTACACTGTGACAGTTATCCATTGTCCATCTAGCCTTACTGGACTCAAGTACTGTGTTCAATGCTCTTTTCTAGCAAAAATTCCTGGCTAAAATTATGATACAGAGTTATAGAATGAAAATGTAATGCCATCTTAAGAAAGTCATTTAGGGTTCTGGGAATGTGGCTTCATGGTATGGTGATTGCCTAGCATGCATAAAACCCTGGGTTCAATTCCTCAGTACCACATAAATTGAAAAGGAAACACTGGAAGTGGTCCTGTGCCTCAAGTGGTGGAGGGTTAGCCTTGAGGAAAAAAAAAACGCTGAAGAATAATTCCCAAGCACCGAGTTTCAGCCCCAGGACTGCCAAAACAACAGCAACAACAACAATGAACATTTAGTTAGTAAATGCGAAATAAAGAACCCATATTTGGAATATATAATTGCTCCTTCCATACTGATACCTGACAATAGTTCCTAATACATGTACTTTACCTATGTAAGGATACTGTGTTGAAAAAAATGTTTTGTTCATTGGGTCACAGCAATTAATGCTAGGAATGTGCTTAGATGTCAGGTGAAGATTAATTCTGGAAATTCAAATATTCCAGGCTTTTGAGTGGGGTCACTGCTAATCACAATGAGAAGGATAGTGTAAGTGAGATTCAGAAACTATTTTGGCCAGTCATCTTACAAAACAGGCAGAGGCTAATTAACAGTTGTGACAGAAGAGAAGGAATAATGCCAGATGGAAAGAATAAATGATAGTAACTAAGGTATAGCAGAAACCGTTCTAGGGAACCATTTTTGCTTATTAAAGAACTAGTTATCAACTAGGCTTATTCCTCATTGCCTTCGGCATTCAAAATCTCCTAGGCTAGTTCTTAATCTCTGTGTGATGAATGTATCTCCTTCTATGCTGATCTTTCATACCTGATCTCCTTTGCTTTCTAAAAATCTGTCTTGCTGTATTTATCTATGAACATTTCCTAATACTAAATACACCTATAAAGATGAAAGAGGATGCTAATGTAAGAGTCCCATAGCTCATGAGTTATTTATGTAACAAAATGGAAAAGGAGGACATATTTATTGCTACCTTAATTATTCTGAAAAGCTGCAATGTCACATCATATGCTTCATATTTCCATTCTTTGTCTACATAGTGACATTAAGTGCACATAAATGCAAATATGAGTGGGGTGCTGGTGGCTCATGCCTGTAATCCTAGCTACTCAGGATGTTGAGTCCAGAGGATTGTGGTTCAAAGCCAGCCTGGTCAGGAAAGTCCATGAAACCCTTATCTTCAATTAACCCCAGAAACCCGGAAGTTGTGCTGTAGCTAAAGTCCATGAAACCCTTATCTTCAATTAACCCCAGAAACCCGGAAGTTGTGCTGTAGCTAAAGTGGTAGAGTGCTCAAGTTGTGCTGAAGAGCTGAGAGACAGTGCCCAGGATTAAGGTTCAATCCCCACAACCAACAAAAAAGTGCAAATATAGGTTTAAATTTCCCCCAAAGAAATGATGAAATCAATAGTAATCTTCCCAAATGATTTAGTAGTGCACCTACTTTTACTGAGTTATTTGTTATGGCTTCTTTGCTAAACATATTCTCTTCTTTAAAAATTGTCAAATATTAGCTTTATAATAAACTTCATCTAATATTTCTAGGTTCAAAAGAGAAGTCCATAGAGTTGATGTCACTTAGCTTTCTTAATGTCTTAGTTCAAAGCCAACCCAGGCAAGAGAGTCTGTCAAACACTTATCTGTAATTAAACACCAAAAAAGCCAGAAGTGGAGTTTTGGCTCAAGCAGTGGAGTACTAGGTTTGGGCCAGGTAGGAAATAAAGACAACTGTTCAGGGACAGGGGCCAGTCTCTAAGTTCAAGCCCCAGAACCAGCACAAACTAAACAAACAAGCAAACAAAACAAACCCTGGTATTTCTTTGGGACTCTCCTTAAAATAGTGGTGCTCTGAGAAGAGGCTGCTTTTGCTGATCATACTCACTGGATCCTGCTTTTTTGGAATTCTTATTGCTATGGAAAACTCAAGACCAGACTAAAGGAATTAAAAACTGATTCCTGCAAAAAGAGAATCATCTCAGGAGTGAAACATCCATCCATTAGACACTTTAAAACCTCCATGTCTTTGCTTCTTTGCAGTAGAACACTTTTAAAACAAAGTTATTTCCTTTTGTTCTATGCCTGCCTTCAAATGGCATATTGTTTCCTTTTGCAAAACTCTCAACCAGAAGTTTACAGACAAGTTTTATATGAGTAAAGGACAAACTCAAAAAAGTCAGGGACAGAGTTTCCTTCCAGCCTTGGATTCTTTTCTTGTACAGTACAAAGGAACGCAATAGTTAACTTGAACTTTGTCATTTCTCTATGTTAAATTCCTCTCCTGGGATCAGTTTCCACATCCAGTAACAGTTACTTCCACTTACTTCCAGTAACAATTTATGGTGCTGCTCCAGAAAAAAATGAATGTTTTCTGGCTTCATTGAAATAGCACAAAGACACTTTTGGACATGAGGTAACACGTGTTTCAGAGACAACTTAGTAAAGACAAATGCAATTTAAATTGCTTATAAATACATTATCCATGAGAATATATTTTGTTCAAACTTCTCATGTGCTCTGTAAATTAAGGTGAATTTTAAATGGTAAGAAGGTTCTCAGATAATTTTTTGTGAGTCTATATGCTGTGCATTAATTTCCCAACTGTACATGAGTTAACCGTAAAAGAAACAATAGCAATTATAGGAGAAAAAGTTCTGTGTTTATGTATAAGTGTTCAATACAATATACAAGACTCTACAAATAAAAAATTGAAACAATAAAGCCAAGTCCCATATGTAGATTTATGGGAGTGATATAGAGAAAGCATTACCCCTAAGTGGAACATGAAGCATGAGGCCACTCCCTTTCTAAATCATGCTTGCTAATCATGTAATTGTGCAAAAAGGAGAATGGAAGAATGATTCTTTTTCCAATGCAAGTCACATATGGGAGAACAGACTTAACTGGAAAAAAAGAGTCTATCTTGAGGGAACAGGAATTATACTAGCAATGAACCTGGTGGCTAAGATCACATTTCTTGTTCTTTCCTTTTCTTATATTCCTTTTTATTGTTGTTGTTTTTCGTGGCACTTGAAATATGGGACAGGGCGCTGTCCCTCTGAAACGCAGCTCAAGGCTAGTGCTCTTCCACTTGAGCTGCAGTGCCGCTTCCAGTTTTCTGGTAATTATTGGAGAAAAAGAGTCTCCAGGACTTTCCTACCCGTGCTGACTTTAAAACCCAATCCTCAGATCTCACAACAACTTGGTTTATGATCACATTTCTAACAGTGTACACCCAGGATATGTAATGTATATGTTCATCTAACTTTATATGAATTCTTGAGTTAAAAATCTGGGCTACAGTTAGACTTTACACTCACAAAAGTGTTTGAAGTTTAAAAGTTGATACTCCTAGAAAAATAAAACCTAAGAATGTAAAGGAGTCTGGGAGGTTCAATTTGCACCCAGCTTGGACAGTATAGGCTTTGAGACACTACCTATAATTAACCAGCGAAAGCTGGGATACCAGTCATGAACAAGATTGCTGAATTACAGCTTTAAGTTTTTGCATACATACATACATACAAACATACACATACACACCTATAAGTGTATAGGTGCACACAAAAATACACAAATGAAACAACTCTCAGAATATGTAGAAAAGTTAGAAAACAATAGAAAATTGGTCCTGAGTAAGACTAGAATCAAGTGATAATTTTTAATATTAGAAAGCCCTCAAGTGAACTTTCCCCCAGAAGTTGAGAATATTACATAGGTAGGGACCAGAGATAGTAAGAGAGTCAAGCAATCATTCTTAATGGGATAGGATACATAGTGGAATGAATCAGGGAAGCCTGCAGGTGCATCAAAAAATGTTCATATCCTATGTCAATTGTTAAAACACCTTTGAAAATAGTACATAAACAGTCTGAGCTGTCAGTCTAGTGGATAAAATCATAGGAGAAGTTCTGAATTTCTAGTCTGTTTCTAGATTAAATAAACAAACTATGGCAGGGCAATGTGATACAAGCCTGGAATTCTAGCACTCAGACAAGAGATAAGAGAGTGGAATTACATAATGATACCTTCCCTGGACCAGATAGAATAATTTTGTCTCAGTAAAACTAACCAAACAACAAGAAAGGAATACACAGTTGGAAGTTTGGCCTAATTTTGTCATTATGTTTTGAGAAGTCAAGTTTCCTATTGAATACACCTCATATATATCCTCACTTGTGTTTTAAATGCTCTCATCATTACAGAACATTCGTAGATGCAAAAGAGCTCATGATTCCCATCCCTCATTCTGTTGGATTCCAAATAAATGTTGAAGGATTACAAAAGCTTAAGACCGGAGAAATAGCAAAGTTCGTCTAATGTAGGATTTTGTAGACCTTGTTAAATTAGAATTTAGATTAAAAATATATTTTTGATTTGTTTGTAATTTCATATTCTATAGGATACTACAAAATTCTTTCAAAGTAGAGGGATTAATTGAAAAATTCACAAATAATTCTGGCATTCTATTTGCCTAGATATTCTTTCACGACAGTTATAATTAGAACATAGTTAATAGATAATTCGCAGAGTTAACGTATACCATGTTAATATGAATAATCTAGACAGAGTTGCCAAAAATGGATGACATTAATTTATACATTTAGAAAAACCAATTTTTAAAGGTTTGGTTTAATATGGTATGAAGAGAGTAATTGTGTGACATCTTCTTTCTTCTACCTATATGTACCACAGGAAGCCATTTCCTTATTTACGTGCCTCTGTATACATGGAGAAAAATGCTAGGTTTGGGGTATTTTTCAGTTTGTTTTTATTGGTTCATCCTAGAACTTGAACTCTTGGCATGGACAGGGTCTCTGATCCTGTTTATGCTCAAGGGTCAAGCCCTACCACTTCAACCTCAGTGCCACTTGAGTCTGGCTTTTGCAGAGAAGTTTTTTGGAGATAAGATTCTAAGAAACCTTCCTGCCTGGGTGGGCTTTGAATCATAATTTTCCTATCTTAGCATACTGAATATCTATGATAGTTAAAAAAGTCTAAATATAAATAATATTTGCAAGTGTTCTGATCTCAAGAATACCAGTGGAGGAAAAATGATGCAGCTCAGTTTATTGTGGTGTTCTTTTCAGAACAAGGAGGGTGTCACATTAGCAGAGGTGTAGTATTTTTTCAAAATAGAGATAAGGTATTCATAATGTGAATTAAGGAATTTTAAGGTGTCCCTTACAAGTTGGAAACTGTTGGGCTAGGATGACTTTATGACATAAATCTTGGGATTGATGGTCATAGACATAATAGCTTACTCTTATAAACAATTGCTTACTCTTGAAGAATTAATTATTACACATGCTTCACAGTTTTATCCTCTACAAGAATGTGGCTATTTTTCTGTTTACTTCTCAATCTGGACACCCCATTGGAAACTGCATCTATTGCAGAATTAATTAACATGCAAACAGGTACTGTTTTGAATCTCTTAGGAATGTTGAGAATTTAAAAATGAATAGTTGTTAGTCATAGGAATTTTGAAGAACACATTTATTCTGTCCTCTTAAAAACTTACTTACTTTTAAAATTATGGGTTTCCATAGTATTAAACTAGGTCCGGTCGTGGGGCCTGAACTCTGGGCCTGGGCGCTGTCCCTCAGCTCTTCAGCTCAAGGCTAGCGCTCTACCACTTGAGCTTCTGGCTTTTTTCTTTTTGCTTATGTGGTGCTGAGAAATCGAACCCAGGGCCTCAGGCATGCAAGGCAAGCGCTCTACCACTGAGCCATCTTCCCAGACCCTGTTTTATGTTTTAGAATGAGAAAGTAATAACTTTATTCTTTTTTGAAAAATTTGGCAAGTATATTGTGAAAATAGTGTCTAGTTGGATAACATTCAAGTTGATGAACCTCTGATAAATAAGGGGTAATTAATTCAAATTAGAAGCCAAATATTATTGATTTTTAAAATGTTACTACATAAAGAATAATATTTACTGTGCCAATAAAGTAAAATTACATTTTACACAGCTTATTTTTTCAATTTTATTATCAAATTGATGTACAGTGACTTTACACTAACTGTAAGGTAGTGAATAAAAAACATTTCAATCTTGTTACCCCTCCCTCATTTTTCTCACAGTTTTCCTTCACCCCTTCACCCCTCACAAGTTGTAAAATACATTTCCAACATATTGTCTTGTGAGTATTGCTATTGCATTGGTTTGCCTTTTTTCCTTTGTCTCACCATTGTTTCACCATACAGCAGGGATAAACCATAGGGGAAAACCCCAAAGAAAACAGAAATCACATAGTTCATCAAAAACAACAACCACAAATGAAAAAAAAATCTGGTTCCATATCTTGGAATTCATTTTGCTTAGCATCAGCTAATATGGTTAAATATATGCATAACAAAGCCACTGGAAAATAATAGCTGCATGGTTACTATATCATGAAAACAGCATGTTAACATTTTGATGGTAAAGGTGGAATTAGGATTAGTGAATTTGCGGTTCTGATAAAGGATTTTCAACAGTTTCAAATTTATGACAGGTAAAATTCAATAGTTCAAAATTTTTAATAACTTAGCCTATTAAGAAAATTTAAAATTGCCTGGAAGAATAGGCTCTCATGCAAAGAAATCCAAGGAGACTTAGTAGAGAGGGAGCAATATGGATGAAGATGGCTCTTTTTGAAACTAAACAAACAAACCTCAGAAACCTTGCTGTAAATCCTGTAGGTTCCCATGGAATTGTCCTTACCCAGGAACTATATTCTCACTGTTTGAAAGAAGGTTGTATTGGAATTTAAATTAAAAGTTCTTTAAAAAATAAGGCATCAAAATTTGTCAATGTACCTTCAATTACCAAATAGTAATTCTCTGAAAAAGATAATTTGAGTCAAAATATTTAGGGAGAAAGTGCCCTCCACAATGAAAGAAGGTGTTGGGATTACACATTTCTGTTTATAACACTTTCCACAATGTCTTTGGACGTGAAGCAGTGAAACACAGAAAAAAATTTGATTGGATACTTCAAACCAATGATTTCACATTTCTAAGTGGCTCACAAAAAATAATATTCTTATTAATATGAGGTAGTCTAGACTTCTTTTATTACATATGCCAAAAAGTTCAGAAAAGAATTGAAAAAATGGAAATATTAATAATAAAATTTTTCTTAGAAGCCTTAGCTAAGCGTATTGACTTCAGCAGTGAAGGGAGGCCAAAACTTTTTGATGTAAATTGTGTTAGTATTTTTTCTCCCTAAAGTGATTTTACAGAGCCCATTTGGCTCACTACAATGCAGAACTGATTGAATGAAGACATGAAAATACATTCCACATCCAAATGAGGCAACTTGAAGAGTTTTAAAAGAGAAATAATGAAGATGTAGCAGTGGTGGAGCCCGTATGGTCCTTCAGCTTCACTAGACTGGAAGCCAAGAAGCTGTGATTAATTGGAACTCTGGCAAGAGCTAAGAGTAGGACATAGAAGTAGGACATAGAAGCATTTTCCTTTTGTAACAGACACTTTCTTCCAAGGTATGGGTGATTTAACTCTATTCTCCTCCATACACCTTGGTGAACAAATGCAAGACCAAGAGAAAAATAATCTATTAAAATAATTTTGCATGGAATAACTTCACTGTTCCTGATATGGTATCTAAGGAGAATCTTAAGAGAGAAGATTAAAAAGTGCAGTATTTTTTGGTTTCCTCTAAGCATCTTCTTAGCAAAATATATCTTTGATGTTAGACAATTCTGATTGAACCAACAAGTGATGGAGTACTTATTTTTGTGGGCACTTTAGACACAAGAAGTCTTTCAAGGAAAAAGAAAAAAATATATAGCCAAATATTTGTGATCACAGCATCTTGGACTGTTTTCTGGATACAAAGTTTTACATTAGATTTCTCCTTATTAACATAGATGTTGTTTCATGGCAAACAAATACAAGAGGGAAGTTTTATGGACTCACTTGGCCAATTAAACAGCATGAAAGAAGAAAATGGCAAATAATATTTAATGAAATTACTTTGACCAATTACTTTGCCAGAAGAAAGAAGGAAAAATATAATTGAAAATCAATTGACTTAAAAGTATGAAGAAAGAGTAGTGAAGAGAGATTAGAGAAAATATAGAGGATCATTTTCTCTCCAGTGGAGTAATGCGTTCTTGATCTTGTTTCTTCCATTCTACCTCACAAGTTACCAAGTGTTTCTCAGGACTGGATTATCCAGTTCAGACAGAAATCTCGTAGAAGTAAGATACTGTATGCAGCAGATATAGGTGATTTATAACCTTAATCTATTTAATTCTGTTGAAAATTCTCCCCTATTCCAAACTTCCCTCTTTGAACAGCTTTGTTTGCTTTTCCCAAGACTGCCCTTCATTAACTGATTAAAATTTTGAGTGGTCATATTCATACTCTCTAGAGATTGCTGTTTGGTTGTGATTTTTGTGTGTTTTTGTTTCTAGATGTGTTTTTAACTGAATTTTAAAAGTTTGTGCAATTGTGTTACAATTAAATATATCCATCTAATTGTCCAATGCTCCTAGATCAGAGTCACTCCTTCTATCATTCTCAAACGACCCTTTCTCCAAGATTTATTTCCAATTTACCACTTCCTTCATCATATGTGTACATTCAGTATTCTAGCTGTATTTGCTCCTTGTTCTTTTTTCATTCATTCTATGTCTTTTTTTTTTTTTTTTGCCAGTCATGGGGCCTGAACTCTGGGCCTGGGTGCTGTCCCTCAGCTCTTCAGCTCAAGGCTAGCACTCTACCACTTGAGCCACAGCACCACTTCCAGCTTTTTCTGCTTATGTGGTGCTGAGGAATCGAACCCAGGGCCTCATGCATGCAAGGCAAGCACTCTACCACTGAGCCACCTTCCCAGCCCCTCTATGTCTTTACTATAATTCCTCTTTGGTTTCAACTTCTGATAGTCATTCTGTTAAACTGTCTATTAATACTTTGAAAGGTTTATATACATTCCATGGAGTTTCAATCCTGCATATTCTTGAAATGATGTCAGCTTATATTTCCATAATTCATTCATCTGCAGCAACAATTTGCAAGACTGGAGACGGGAAGCACCTAAACATGATTTTTTCTCAACCGTTTGAAAGATTAATCTTTAGTCAAAAAGAAAGTTAAAAAATGGCTTAGAATGTATTCCTAACTATGCATTTTTATAAATGGCTTTGTACAATCGTGTGATTCTTTTATTTTACATGGAATAATATTTTCTACTACCTATAAGTTTTGGAAAAAGAAGAACATTATAATTTATTCCTAGATAGGAATATGATAGAAATAGAAGACAGATATTATGTTTGTCATATCTCTGATTAGTACCCATATTCAAGACATAAAGTCATATTTCTTACTATGTTAGACAGAGGGAAAACATAAAATAACATATGATGAGGCAACTATTTGTGATTGTTTAAAATGTACCTTATTAAATGATGAAATTTATTAGCTAAGGTTTGGGTTTGAAATTTAGGAGGCTGACATATTAAACACATTTCTGAAAGGCCCATACTGAAAAACACAAATTGTGGGTGGTACTATTTCTACACTTTAATGAATGGTTGAACATGTTTGGCATTAGTGCTGTGTAAATAATTCAACTCTATTGTACTTGCTCCCTACACTTGAAAAACTTGTAATGTCACTAAGTATCATCAACTTGTCAAATGTTATTTTGGCGAAAGTGATTTTTTTTAATTTAATTTTATTTTATTTGTGAACATACTGTACAGAGGGGTTACAATTACATGGGCAGGATAATGCGTACATTTCTTACCAAGCATTGCAGCCTCCTCCTTTGGTTTACCCTTCACATCCCTTCCCAGCCTCCCCCCTCCCCCGCAATCCCAATCCTTCTCCTTCCCCCCACTCGCCCCCCCCCCCCGCACCGACGTTGTAAAGCTCGTTTTGGACATGACAACTTGTAATTCTCACTGTTGCAAGAGGTCCACCTGTATCCTTAAACACTGTTTTTTCCCCATCTCCTCCAAAAGTTATACTGACATCAAATATAGTGAAAGCAGAGGTTATACTGTGGGGGAGGGACATACAAAGCAACAAAGAGATAATCTTATAAATGCATTAGAAACACATGCATGAAAGAAAAAAACATTAAAATACATATTTAAGGGTTCATTTTCCTGACCTCACATTATCTGACCTTTTCCGCTTGACTCATACATATACTAGATATTGCAAATAAGGGAAACCATGAGACCTATGTTTCTTTGGGCCTGGCTTCCTTCACTTAATTTTTTCCAAGTTTTTCCATTTCCTAACAAATGGGGCAATGTCATTCTTTCTGATGGAGGCATAGAATTCCATTGTGTATATATACCACATTTTCTTGATCCATTCATCTACTGAGGGACATCTGGGTCGGTTCCATATCTTAGCTATGGTAAATAATGCTGCAATAAACATTGTTGTGCTGGTAGCTTTAGTGTGGTCTTGTTTGTAAACATTTGGGTAAATGCCCAAAAGTGGGATTGCTGGGTCATAGGGGAGATCTATGTGAAGTCTTTTGAGGAACCTCCATACTGCTTTCCAAAGTGGTTAAACAAGTTTACATTCCCACCAGCAATGAAGTAAGGGCGAAAGTGATTTTTAAAAGTTTATTTGAAAAGGAATATACTTTCAGGAGATTATATGTAGATTATCATTGGTTTGAGAGTGACATTTTTATACCACAGAACCATGTTGTACTGAAGTCCCAGTGTTTTGAAGCACTTCTTAGTGCTTCAAATGATTTTCTGAATTACATTTGACCTCTAAGTCAAGTTTTCGGGCTTTCGTAGACCAATTATAGATCTATCTTTCTAGGAACTATTTTTTGGCCCACTTATGTTGGAATAAAATCTTTCGTTAATCATAGGTGAGGGGTATTAAAAATAATCTTATGACAATTTGTGAACTTGTTCACTCATATGGGCTGGTCATCTGTAAGTTGAATGTTTGAATTACAGTACTTTCTCTCAAATTTTGTGATCTCATCCTTCATTTTAATTTGCCTTGCATTTCACAATTGCTTACTGCTAATTCCTGCATCTCAAGGAATTGGGGCCCTGAAATATAGGAAATGCATAATTGAGATGGGTCTTCAATTACTTTGCGTTGATATATTGCATGGGCCTTGGTGAAAAGTCTTGCCCCTGTTATCTGATGATGCAGGTAAAGGGGCGTTGGGATCCTAGGATCCATGGGTACTGCAGAAGAATAATATTTTTTAGACATCTTAGCAAAATTTGGGCATAATCAGTAAGAATGCTTCAGAAATATGGATAAAAACAGTTTGGGACAAGCGAGTTAAAACAATAAACAGAGCAGCAGAGTAATATCCATTACAGATTAGAGGAAAACATTGTTTTTTATCATGTGGATTCGGAAGACCAAGAAGAGTTATAATGTATCACAAGTTTATACTAAAAAGATTGCATTGATACGTTTTCTAGTCTAATACATATTTGAAACCTAAATATTTATATTCCAATTCTGTTTATTGGAGTAAATAAATATCAATTTATTTGTCAAATTATCAACTAATTCTAGTAAGTTTCATTGTGTGAAATATAAAATCAGCACATATAACTATATATAATATGATTAAAAGACACACGTTGTGTATTCTTCTGTTGTAGTTACTGTATCAAAGGCAACTCTGTTTTAAAGTATGATTCCATTATCTCTACTTCAGTGTTTGATAGAATTAGATCTAAAGCTTTATCATTTGTAGATTTACAGCATGGAGGCAAGAGGAAACACTGTGATTAAAACATTATCAATTTAATGCCTAATAACGAGGAGAAACATATGCACTTCTCTTGCAACTATGAAAATATTTGGTGATAAAAAGGTAGTAGTGTAAGTTCCTGCCAGGAACTTACAGACAGGCCAGGACATTAAGTAATCATGCATAAGAACAATTTTTTCACTTCTTGGCTTTAGCTACTTTTAAATGGAAGGTATAATAAACAATTATATTTTGATAAAATACCTTCTTGTCTGAACAGTTCTGTTTGAACTGTTCATCTCTCTATGATCCCTTGTAACCAAGATTAGTTTTGTTCTAGTAAGAAAATCTTTGCTGTCAGGGTAAGGTATTCTGGTTGGTCTGTTCCCACATGGAAGAAGGGTAAAGGCTCAGGTAGACATTTGTTCCAGTAACACCTCATTTGGGAAAATGTCAGCTGAAGAAGTTTAGAAGTAGCGCTTAAGCAACGCTTAGTTTGAATCCATTAGGTCCACAAAGCTGGACAAATAAGTACTTGAAAAAGCCATCACCTTTGGACCTAACTATAAATAATAGAGAGTATGATCAAATTCCAAATAAAAAGACTTAAGTATTCATTGGCAAAAATAGTTTGGAAATGTGAGCAATCGACTGATCAATATAATTTTTTCCAATATTCACAGAATTTTAGGGAAATAAGATCGATAGCATTGTTAGGAACAATAAGGTTTCCTTGTTACAAGTAGGCACCCATAGATATAAGCCTGTATAAAGATTGCAGCATTAACTATTAAATTTAGAGGATACTACATGCTTCAGCAGCACGTATACTCAAATTACAACACAGAGATTAACATGGCACTTGCACAAGGATAATATGAAAATTTGAGAAGTATTCCAAATTTTTCATTCTTCAGATGCAAGAAATGAAAAAAAGTGATTAAAAAGTTGATTACAAAATTACAAGTGTAACAATACACGTAATTCATATAATTAAATTTAGTTTGACATCAGTGTATTAAATCACCTCAGAAAGGCGTTTACATAGCATAAACTTTACAAAACTTTTCAAATTAGACAACATTGTCATTTTATCCCAAAGAAAAATAATATTAAGACCTAGAAAAAAAGGAATCAAACTGTTTCTATATGGAATACAATCGGAAAGGACACATTAATGAACGTATATATTATACAATAATATAGAATTCAATGTATATCTAGGAGAAAATAAATTATGAACATTATGCAAACATAGAATATAGAATATTTTAAAATATACTTTTTCAGACAAGCACCAGAAATATTTTAGTTTCTGTACTACTCATTTCAACAGGTAAATTAAAATTATTTCTTATTAAAAAAATCACAAACTCTGAAGAAATTATTATACATGTTTACAAAATCTATTGAATACATTTTTCCATCCAAGGCAGGCAATTAACTTGGAAGAATTCCGCGGAATCCATGAATTTTTACAGTAAAATATTGGTGCTGCGGGGCACTGGTGGTTCATGCCTATAATCCTAGCTAAACAGGAGACTGAGATCTGAGGATCATGGTTCAAAGCCAGCCTGGGAAGGAAAGTCTGTGGTACACTTATCTCAAATAAACCACTAGAAAACTGGAAGTGGAGCTGTGTCTCAAGTGGTAGAGGGCTCACCTTGAGCTGAAGATCACAGGGATAGCTCCAGGCCCAGAGTTCAAGCCCCATGACCGACCAAAAAAAAAAAAAGATATTGCACTTATTTGGATTGTGAAAATATTTTGTAGGGACACAAAAGATGAACTTGCATTTTTGAAATTTAAGAAACTTAACCCGACCATTAGGACTTCGGTGAACAATTTGTACAGCCTTTTACAACTTCATAGAGGTAGTGATACATACTTATGCTTTTGGCAATGTCAAATAGAGTTTCTTCTATGTTGTTCTTGAGGCCTGGATTTATGTAATGGTTCAACAGAAGGCGATCCAGCGTATCTTTGCTATCTCAATTCTCAACAGCAAGATATAAGAGTGTCAAGAGTCCTTTAGTTTGGGGAAGTGTTACTGTGGCTCAAGCGGTAGAGCACTCCCCTTGAGCTGAAGAGCACAGGGACAGCACCCAAGCCCAGAGCTCAAGTTCCATGACCGACCAAAAAGAAAAAAACCACAACAACAACAAAAATCAAACAAACAAAAATATTTGGGCTGGGAAAGTGGCTCAGTGGTAGAGTGCTGGCCTTGCATACATGAGGCCCAAGGTTCGATTCTTCAGCACCACATAAGCAGAAAAAAAAGCGGGAAGTTGTGCTGTGGCTCAAGTGGTAGAGTGCTAGCCTTGAGCTGAAGAGATGAGGGACAGCGTCCAGGCCCAGAGTTCAGGCCCCACGAACAGACCAAAAAAAATTAAAAAAAAAAGTCCGTTAGTTTGGCCATTGGTATCTGTATCATGATGAAGTAAGAAAGAAGCGACTCTGGTATTATTCCACGTGTATGCACTGTTCAGGGGTGTCCAGTCATCTACAGTTATTGCATGTGCCGCTTGAGACACCAACTCACTGACAATGTCTAAGTGTCCACCGTAGGCTTCTTGAAGAGGGATATACTGATCATCATCCCTACTATTCACATAAGTGGCCTTTTGAGAAAGAAGTCTCCGCACTGTAGTAAGCTGAATATTTTCGACAGCCCATTGAAGAAATATGGTTGGATCCTTCTCCAATTTTTTTCTTGCAATTGATACCATTCCTTACTTTTTCATCTTGTTCCCCATATTCCTAAGAATTGCCTAACCAGAGACTTTGAGTGCCAGTGGGAATGAGGTGTCCATGTATTTCCCTAATAGTTCACATTGGTTGAACTGGTCAGAAATATCTGGTGAATTTTCTGCAACTGTTTATTCACCATGATTTATTTTCTCTTTTTCCAATTTTACTATTCGAAATTATTCTAACTGGAGAGTAGGGAATTGATGGAGAGCAGAGGAAAGATATTCCTCCATATTCAAATGTACACACTGAAAATGAGGACCAGTGATGTCTTCATGTGCAGCTTATTCTAGGCATGAGAAAATAGGAAATAATGCCTTCCATATAAATGATTTGGGAAATGGCAGAGCAAAAAGTGAAATGATACAACCAAAAATATAAAAGCAAAATAAATTAGGATAATTATGGAGCAATCGTGTTATATATGAGAACCATGAAAGGGAGAGAGAAAGAAAGAGAAAGATGTGTAATGACGTAGCTAGCCACATAATCCATGCCTCTGATCAATTTGTAGAGCAAACAAAATTTTATTTTTTAAAAGAGATGGAAATCGAATTTATGTATTTACTTGAAGTTAGTAAATACATTTTTAGTAGCCTACGTAAAGAGACATAACTTTCCCAAACTACAGACAGTAAAATAAATCCTTGATAGTTCTAGTAACAGATCTGACTGAAATCAGTTGAATCATACTTTTCTTGTACAATGAAGGAATAAGAGGATAGTAAAGCAGCTAGAGAAGGCAGGGAGATTGTATCTGTGACAAAACTTTGTGGAAATTGGTATTGAGGATTTCTTACTGGTGATCCACTTGCACTGGAAGCATGATTCTGAAGTATTGCTTGCCGATTCTGAACTATTGATTTGATTATTATATTCTCCAAGAAGAAAATGAGAATTGATAGTGAAGGACTACTAATACATTTTGACCTTCTCACTAAGCACTTTCAATCATCAAAATCACATGAAGACAATAGACAGGCCTACTTTTTAGATGAAAGCAAGTGTCTTATAAAAACAAGGAATGTATGTAGTCATGCAAAGGACTTCTATTTTACCAATGCCGCATACATTTTTCTAATGTTGGGTACCAATAAATAATGGATCTATTAGAAAGCTCTTAAGGCTCCTATGTTCAATAGTGAGTTCTCTTACACAATATCATGGTATTTTTTGTGTATGGTTTTAAGAATAAATTTACATTACTAACTTGAATTTCTGACAGGACAGTATCATCACTGTACATCTTGCTTCGATACTCTCATTTTAAAATTACCATCTAAGTATGTGCATTAGATAACTATATAGGAAAAAGTAGCAGCCACACTGATGGCTTATGTCTTTAGTAGTAGTTAATCAGAAAGATGAAATCTGAGCATTGTGGTTTGAAAACAGACCAAGAAAAAACAGTGCATTAGATTCTGATTTGAATGTAACCAGCAAAATCTAGAAATGGAGCTCTGGTACAAGCAGTAAAATGCTAGCCTTGAGAAAACTGAAACAAAAAATAAATTCTGGGACAAAGCCAGGCCCTGAGTTCAAGCCCTAGTAGTAGCACCAAACAAATAAATTAATTAATAAGGTAATTAATTAGTTAAAACTAAATTAAGTGGTCACATATGGAGAGGCAGGTAAAATGTAACATGCGTGGTAATGGTTTATGTATTATTTTGTAATAAGGCATATTATCATTTGTCCTAATCACTAATATTTTATGTGGACTTTTTGTACAATAAACCCTGAATTTAGCATGCGTGTATATGTGTGTGTATATGTGCAAACATGTGTGTATGTGTATATGTGTGCGTGTGCTGTTGCAATGTTGCTTGCCAATGTGGACAGGGTGAGGCTGAAAAAAGCTAACCGTGTTGCAATGTTTTTATTTATCAGTGTTCTGTCATGTCATTTCAGTGGAACCAGCCTTTGTACATATTTTTTGTCTAATAATAACATCATAATCAAAGCATTTACAATATTAAGTTAGAAAAAGAGACCGCTTTCAGCTCTTATTGTATGTTAGGTAAGAAGATACAGACATAATTAGTAAGTTGTTGCTATAAGATGATTGTCAGTACAAAATACGTACTTGACCTCTTAAATTGGTTATACTTTTAAGATACACTCATAGAGTGATTTGGACTGACTTGACCAAACAGGTATTACTCTCTGATTATTCCTGTGAAACACAAGTTGGATAAACTCTTTCCGGAATTCTGTTGAAAATCACTTTCTTTGCAAGATTATATCTATTCTCACTAAGAGATAATCCAATCCATATTATGTTTGAATATCCCATCTTATTCATTGAAAATAAGTATTGTGGATATGCTTGTTAGATATTCCTTTCAAAAACGAACAAACAAAAAGCAAGTGTTATGTCCATATTGTGGATGCATTTGAAGGTGTTTTGTACATGCACAGGTATCTTTACTATTGGCTCTTTTGTGGGAGAAACTACGGCAACTTTAACAAATAAGGCTTTTTGAATATCTGTTCCAATATACATAACATCTCAGAGCAAGTCTTGCAATTTCTGAAAATCCTTTGAATCTTTTAGTATTATTTCAGTTCATTGACTGTAGAGCTAAAATTTCTGAAATATTGTTAAGATCTGAAAAAATAAGTGGGTATATATGCTTTTTTATGCTTCATTTTATGAAAACCCAGTTTTTATGAAAATAAATGGAATAGAATAAAAGAATTAAGTGAATTGGGTAAGCTAATTATTAGTATAATTTTGTTTTCTATTAACAGTCTATTGAATGTAGATGATGCAGTTAAATTATTTCCTCTCTATTTCAGTTAGTTTTAGAATCTTTATAGTTATGAGTGAACTTTTAAATAAAGGTTTTTAAAAATAATTAGGATTAACCTTATGCTTTTCGTCCTACTCCCAAGAAAATGAGTTATTTTTAAGTGTTAATAGTTTATCATTATGATTATCATAGCGAATCATTATCATTATCATAGGGACTTAAAAATGCAGTAGTATTGATGTCTTTTTAAACCAATTGTATTCACAAGTTGGAGAGTCTTTAATTCATAATTAGGTCTTGGTGTCAATGATTTTTAACCTCTCATTCCTAACATTAATGATAGGTAAGACTGCATTTTTGGGTATATGAAAGGTAAAATATTTATCTGGGGTCAAATGTGATTTTATATCATTCTTTCTTTAATAACATTTTAAAGTAGTACATTTCTCTCAAAATGGTGGGTATAAAAAGCAATCAAAATACTTCAAATGGTAAAAAATTTAGGTGAGCTACAATGTGGAAACGATTGCTCCAAAAGGCCTGCAGTCTGTTTCCATCAGGAATTGGGCAGGTCATTCTTTCAGTAAGACTGTGTTAACCAGAGATGGGGTCCCCAGGCAGTGCAGTGTTGAGTGAAGGCATAAAATATGATTTCTACTATTTTGAGCTAGAAATCAAGAATGTTATAGTTTAGCAGTTCCTTTCACTGGGGAGGTATAAATTGATTATGAACGTAGAGTTTTCTTCTTACAGTTACTTATTGTCTTTTTTGTTGTTGTTGGTCATGGGGCTTGAACTCTGGGCTTGGGTGCTGTTCCTGCGCTCTTCTACTCAAGGCGAGCGCTCTACCACTTGGACCACAGTGCCACTTCCAGTTTACTAGTGGTTTATTAGAGATAAGAGTCTCACTGTCTGTCCTGCCCAAGCTGGCTTTGAACCACAATCCTCAGATCTCAGCCTCCTGAGTAGCTAGCATTATAGGCGTGAGCCACCGGTGTCCGTCTTAGTTACCTATTTTCTAACAAAGATAAAGGAAATATTATTAGAGTGTGCACAATAATTTTGGGAATTTTCCTAGAATTAGTAGACTGAGTGCTAGTATTTAGTTATAAAATAGAATGAGGCTAGTTCATATAGTGGGAATGGAACACGGGCTAACACCGTGTGTAGAATGTTGTACTAGTAATTCCAACTCTGAAGACTTAAATATCATCATCTTAGAATTAAAAATAGAAATAGTTTCACTTTATGGGATTATTGTGAGGATTAAATTAGATACCAATTGTAAAGTACTTGGAAAAACAATCAGAGTTTGATACTTTCTACCTTTTATTTTATCATGTGATATATTCTAATATTTTTACTGTTTTTTTATATTGTCTATTTAGGATATGCAAAGTGATGTATTGATATACATTGCGTTGTTCACTTTTCTGTCATTATGAGGAAAATACCTGCAAAGAAAATTTCTGAAAATTTCTGGTTTAAGATCAGATGTCTCCATTGTTTTTAATTATATTTTTATTAAATAGGTGTACGAAATGTTTTCCATTCAACGAATCAGTTTATAAGTACAATGGATCTTTACATAACTTTCTCACATCCTTCCAAACCTCAATCCACTTTCGTTTTTATTAGTTTCATACTATCTGCATTGAATATTATGGCTTCACTCTCTACTTCCATAAGTCTCTTTATTTCTTCCCTTTGATTTTCCCTCACATTTTCCAAGTGGTAGCCTCCTGGTATTCATTTTGTTGGATTAAAAGTTCAATTTTATAAGAAATTACACCTGTTAAATACTCCTCTACAAATAGCATGCTTTGATTAATACTGTTTTTTAACTTGTATAAAATTCTGGCTTCTAAATACGCGTTCTTTTTGTGTCTGGCTGTGACTTCGTTTATTTAACATAATTTTAGTTCTATCCATTTCTTTGCAAATGCTGTAACAGTCTTTATAATGGATGGGTGCAATCCAATTGTGTATATATGCAACACTTTCTCCAACCATCCCTCTGCTAAAGTGCATCTGGGCTGTTTCCATAAATTCTCTACGGTGAATAGTGCAGTAGTGAACATGATTGTGAGAGTGATTTTATTCTCTCTAACCTTTTGGGAAAATTCATCACTGTTTTTCTGGGAGCAATCCTCTAGCCAATTTTCCAGAATTAGCACATCCCTTCCTTCATCTACATCACAACGTTTTTCAGGTCCTCAAAAACACACTACCCCCTACATGTACCAATCAGCTAAAACCAGACTGTGCCCATATTCTTTTGTTGTTGTTATTGTTTTCTTTCCGGTCGAGGGGCCTGAACTCTGGGCCCCTCTAGTGCTGTCCCTCAGCTTTTTTGTTCAAGGCTAGCAATCTACCACAGCGTCACTTCTGGCTTTCTTCTTTTTGCTTATGTGGTGCTGAGAAATCAAACCCATGGCCTCAGGCATGCAAGACAAGAGCTCTACCACTGAGCCACTTTCGCAGCCCCGATGTGCCCATATTCTTTTAATACATTTTTCATAATTTTACACATAATTTAGTGAGAACCTTCTATGTACTTTCCTAATGTGGGAATGAGGTATATGACAATAGAGCAAAAGTAAGAGATATGGGATTAAATTAGCTATTATCATATTTAAAATAATTTTCAGCTCTAACTCATAGCCTCACTTAGTATTATTTTAATCTTTATTTGATTTGATTACTTCACCTATCCCCTAAATTATAACATGTGATTTAAATACAAAGGCAAAAAAGTGTGGTTTGACTTTGACACTCATATGTGAGGATGCACAATATGGGCAAATAAAGGGATTGGAATTAATAGCCATTATCCATTTTGTTAAATGGTTTTCTCAAACTGATTCTCACAATTCATATTTCATTCAACAACAAGAAACATGTGACAATTCCCTTTGTTTTGCTCCTCATTAAACTTGTTTCCATGTTATTTTATAATGAAGGATGATTTCATAAATCTACTATAGATACAAAATATGTTAAAATATTTCTATATGTATGCATTGATATAAATATAAACACATATATTATAAAGGTTATAATGATAAATTATAACTTCTGTAACTGTACAATTTACTAAATTATTAAAAACATGGACGACTCAGGCCTGGAATCCTGGTTACTCAGAAGGCTGAGAGCTGATGATCATGGTTTTGAAACCATCCTGGTCAGGAAAGTCCATGAGCCTCTTATCTCCAAACAACCAACAGAAAATCAGAATTGGAACTGTGGCTCATAGTAGTAGAGTGATAGCCTTGAGTGAAAAGACTCAGAGATATCACCCAGACTCTTAGTACAAGAACTAAAATCTACCCCCAAAAAGTATTTAATTTACATTTATGTAAATAGAGTATTTCCTTCACACAAATGCACATCCATGCTCATTTGCAAGGTAACTCTGTTATGTCTGGAGTATCACATAATATTATCACTTAAGTAGAAAGTATTACAACATGGGTAAACTCTACCTCTCTCATGGATTTTTCTCCACTCAAATATTCAAATCTTGCAATTATTCCCATTATTTAAAGTCATAGCTTTTTTTCTTTAATACACATAAGATTGGAATTTGAATTGAGTGTCTTGTGTCTCCTAAATGGTTGTTCTTACCACTTTGGCATGCCCCCAGCCCTAAATTATCCTGATTAATTTTCAGATAGAATCTTGCTTCCTACTTGTGTATGATCGTGGGCTCAGTCTACTTTATGTTATTCTTCCTGGAATTTAGAATAACAAGTGCCTGGCATTGTGTACAGATCTTTCTGCCCAGTCTGAGCTTTAACCACTATCCTCACAATAGTAGACTCCCTCGTAGTCAGGATTTTCATAAACTTATCATAGCTATTTAAAAAAAAAATCTTTGCATTTCCTGCAGGTTCTTGAGTACTGAGTTATTTGGTGTTTTCTTGGGTTGTTTTGTTTCTTTTGAATGTATGTGTTGAGTTGTTCCTCATTTTTCCTTTTGTTTCTTTCACTCAAGTTCTTACCTATAGTGCTGAGAAACCAGTTCTTCTTTCTCAAGATAGTCAAGGTGAACATTATTTATTCCAAAACAATTCCAGTAATATTTAAACACCTTCAGAAATTTCGAGAAAATGGCGGAGGAGAATCTGGTGGCTAAACAAGCTCTTGCATAGAAAGCAGTTCTAGTGTTCTAATGAACAGTCCTAGGCACACCAAGTGTGCCATCACATTACAGAGAGTTTGGGCAGAGAGGAAAAATCCAGGTAAGGAGACAGATCTGAGCATTTTCCAGCAACCATGGCTGAGGTTGCTGTGGCGGCTGTGGTGCCATCCATAGCCGCCATAACTACAACCCAGAGAGTCTGGGACAAATGTGCCAGATGCAGCGGGCAAGCAGATTTTACTCAACACGAGCAAGAACTGACAAGTAGCAGATATCTTCATCCTGCAGATAGCAGACCAGAGGCTACCCAGGAACCCACACTCCAGCGTGAGTACAAAACTAACATCCTCACTCCTTCTCAAAGGGAGCAAAGGAGGGAAGGACACCCCTCCCCCCAACACCGGAGATATCCACCTTTAATGTAGACAAAAGCCTGGCTAAGTAGCTAGATCCAAATCAGTTCTTTGAAGAAAACAAAAGAGTCATTTAGCTAGTCACAAGTACCTACCCTGACCTGCCATTCTCAACTCCACCCATGGGAAAGTCACAACAACAAGGCAGAGAAAGCTAATCCCACAAAGGAGTGGCTTTCTTCACTGGGTAAACAGAGCCAGAGGCTGCCCCTCCCTACAACAGCCCTGACAATCAATTGAAACTCAGTAAACATAAACCCTGAGAATGGCTCCAGGCTGGGCTTTGTGAATGTCTCAGAAGCTAGCCCCTCAGGGAAAAGCTACTGTTTGCTGAAAGGCCTCAACTTTACCCAGAACCCAGCCTTATTACAGTAACTCCAAACTAGAGGAAACAGCCACCTCCCTCTTTTGTGATACTCAAAGCAGATCTCCCTCCCACTGAACTAGCCTGGGAGGCAATCACAAACTTCTGGGTAAACCAACAGAATTTTTTCTGCCTGCCCAAACAAACTGACTTAAGAAACCAATCAAGCCACAGAAAACCAAACACCACAAGCAAACCAGAGACTCCACCAAGAGACTGGTTACTGACACAAGGGAGATACAGGATCTTCCCATCAACCCTCCCAAAACAAAATCAAAGAAGTATTTTTTGTATCTTTTTAAATTTTTACTTTTTAATGATAAAAATTGTTTTCATTAATCTTTTTTTCTTCCTCTTATAACTTTTATTTTAGGTGTATGTGTGTGTGTGTGTGTGTGTGTGTGTGTGTGTGTGTGTGTGTGTGTGTGTGTGTGTGTGTGTGTGCTTTTTTTAAAAAAAATGTTTACTGACCTGTTGGTCTTTTTTGTTCTTTCTTTCTCATTCGTTTATTTTTTCATCTTTTGTTCTTTTTGCATGAATTATTTGTTGTTCTGTTCACCTCCTATATAACTGTCATTGATTATAAGACCTTATCCACAATTGTGTACATTCTTAATCCAAAAACGTATTACTCAATTCAAAACCTCTTAGGATTAAATTCCTTAATAGCAGTATTATTTATTTATACCTATAAATTATTTGAAGTATTTTTATTTTTTAGTTTTTCAGGTCTCCTTTCTATCCCTCCCCTCCTCTCATCCTTGTCCATCTCTCAATTTTACTTCTTTAAATTTTCATTACTTTTAAGAGTTTCACTTTTTAAATTTAAATATTTGTCTTTCCATTTTTTCTTGTCTCTTTTTTAAAATTTTTTCTTCTCTCTTCTCTATCATTCTTTCCAATCCATTTCCCTCTGTGAGATTAGGACTTGGTTAATTTCACTCTCCTTTTACCTTTCCACGTCCCTCTAACGCTGTTTTGCCCACCTTTCTCCCTAAACATAATAATTTCTGGTTTGTCAAATTATTCTTTGGTATTCTTTGCCCATGAAAATATAGTTATTTAATGTTGAATGGACTGTATCTGTTGAACTAGATTGTATCTTCAAACATTTGACTATGCAATTACAGGACTTTGGTTGATGCTTGCCTTAAAATGGTGTTCTAGCACAAAACTGGCATTACTTTCATCCCATATGGGCAGAACAAGCAAGAAAAACACAAGGAAAATGGCAAGTCCGGGTATCTCAATTCCCACTCAAGATAATCAGGTGACAGAACAGATCATGAATAATCCAGACGAGAGTTCCCAAAAAGCTCTACAAACACTACTGGTAAACATGGTGAATGAAAAGATTGAAACCCTGCAAAGGACTCAGTGTGAACGTGTTAGGGAAGAGAGGAGGCAAACCAAAGATCAAAACAGGAAACTCATGGGCTTGAGAAAGCTACTCAAAGATTGATACTGGAATTGCGTGAGCAGGTTGAGAATACTCAAAGAGAAATAAAGGAATTGTGTGAGCAGGCTGAGATCAGTCAAAGAGAACTAGAGAAGTTACATGAACGTTAGAAATCTAATCAAAGAGTAATACAAGAATTGCAAGAGCTGGATGAGCATAGACAAAGATCAATAGAGCCATTCATGGAATCCATAAACAGTCACCTGAAAGGAGTCAGGGAGACCACAAAGGGAATGCTGAATGGAGCCCAACAGAAGGAATGGGAGTCCAAGGAAACCATAACCAATCAACTAAGTGATTTGAGAGTAAACACTGAACACCAAATTAAGGAAGTAAAGAATTTCATACAAGATCTAAAACAAAGCTCCAACAAAGAATTTGAAGCCATAACAGCCAACCAATTAAAAGGAAAAGAAATGAAAAATAAAGTAGAAAGTCTTGACATTAGGTTAGACTATGCAGAAGATTGAATCTCCGGCATTGAAGACAGCCTAGGTATTATAGAGAAAGAACATACAACTATCCAAGACAACTTCAAGAAATATGATAGATCTATTCAACACTTGGAAGACACCATCAGAAGGCCTTATCTGAGGGAAATGGTTGTAGAGGAGCATATAGAGACAGAAGGTAATGGTCTAGAAAATTTGTTCAACAGGATCCCAGCAGAGAACTTTCCAATACACAAAAAGATAGGCATGTTCAGATACAAGAAGCTTTTAAAACTCTAAATAGACCAGACAAGAACAGGACTTCCCATCGTCCAATTAATTATAAGCCACACAGGATCAATTCAGACCAAGGAAAATATCCTTAAAGCTGTCAAGGAGAAAAGATCAGTCACCTATAAAGGAAAACCAATTAGAATCACCTCAGATTTCTCAAAAGAGACAATTAAAGCAAGAAGAGCCTGGAATGGTGTATGCCATGCTCTCAAGACAAACAACTATCAACCAAGAATAGTGTACACAGCCAAACTCTCAATCATAATTGAAGGTCTAATAAAAATATTCCATAGCAAAGAAAAACAAACAATATATCTCCACCAAATCAGCTCTACAAAAGACACTAAAAGATGTCCTAAACATAGAAAACCAACAAGACCACAATAAAGGCCAAGAAATCACATACAAACAGAATCCAAGAACCAGAGAAAGAATCCAGTAGGCGCAGCACCCAAGAAGGTGGATAAAATGGCAGGAGCACCCAAATACCTCTCAGTCCTCTCTCTCAATATTAAGGGATGTAATTCTCCAATTAAGTGACATGGACTGTCTAGTTGGTTTAAAATGCAAGATTCTTCTATCTTCTACCTTCAGGAATCACAACTTGCCCATAAAAATCAAACACATTTTGAAAGTGAAAGGCTGGAACAAAATCTACCAAGCAAAAGGCCCCCCAAAACAGGCAGGAGTTGCAATCCTAATATCAGATAAAATAGACTTCAAATTAACATTATTGAGAAGAGATAAAGAAGGTTACTACATACTAATTAAGGGATATCTCTTTCAGGAGGATATTAAAATTCTAAATATTTGCCAAACAATAGTGCACCCAAATTTATACAAGAAATACTACTATAAATCTCACATAGATCCAACGACATTAATTTTTGGGGACTTTAACAAACCACTATTCCCACTAAATAGATCAACTCGGCAAAAACTCAACAGAGAAACCGCAGATCTAAACAAGTGCATACATCAACTGATTTAGCAGACATCTAGCAAATATTCATCCAGCAGCATAAGAGTACACTTTTTACTCAGCAGCACATGGAAGATTTTCCAAATCAAACTTGTCAAAATTCAGAAACATTGAATTCATATCTTGCATTCTATCAGACCAAAAGGGAAAAAAATTAGAACTCAACACAAAAAGCCACCAAAGAAAGTCCAGTAAAAGATGGAGGCTGAAAAACACACTGTTCAAACACGAGTGGGTCATGGAAGAGCTTAGAATCGAAGTTCAAATGTCCATATTATTCAACAAAAACTAGCACAGAGATTTTCTGCTCCTCTGGGACACAGAAAAGGCACGATTCAGAGGCAAGTATATAGCTCTGAGTTCCTGTTTTAACAAATTGGAGAGACCTGGAACCAACAATTTAATGAGATCTGACACTCCTTGAAAAAGTGAATCAAGATAAACCCCAATCAAGTTGATGGAAAGAAAGAATTAAAATTCAATCAGAATTAAATGAATTAGAATCCAAAAAAAACCATATGAAGAATCAACAAAATGAGAAGGTTCTTCAAAATAATTAACAAAATTGGCAGACCCTTAAAAAAGAAAAAGAAGAGAACACACCCAAATTAATAAAGTCAGAGATGAGAATGGAAACATCACTACAAAAACAACCAAGATTCAGAACCTTATAAAGGAATACTGCTCAAAACTTTATGCTAATATGTTTGAGAACTTGGCAGAAATGGACATTTTCCTGGCAAATATTGACATGCTGAAACTAAGATGAGTTAAAACATCTTAACAGGCACATATCAAGCATTGAAATAGAAAGAGCAATAAGAGAACTCCCATCTAAGAAAAACCCAGGAATAGATGGTTATACAGCAGAATTCTACAAGGCCTTCAGAGCAGAAATCACACCAATACTCCTCGAAATCATCAATGAAATTGAAAGAGAAAGTTCACTACCGAACTCTTTCTATGAAGCCATCATAACCCTCATCCCCAAACCCTCATCAAAGAAAGAGAACTATAGACCCATTTCTTTGATGAACATTGATGCAAAGCCTCTCACCAAAATTTTGGCTAATCAACTTCAACAATTCATCCAAAAATTCATACACCATGAGCAAACAGGATTCGTTTCAGGGATGCAAAGCTGCTTCTATATACACAAATCAATTAACATAATTCATCACATCAACAAGAGCAAGGATAAGAACCACATGGTTATCTCAATAGTTGCAGAAAAAGCTTTTGACAAGATCCAACACCCTTTTATGGTGAAGGTCCTGGAAAAATTAGGAATCTATGGAACATTCCTCAATACAATAAAGGTTGTGCATGACAAAACTACAGAAAGCATTATACTCAATGGTGAAAATCTAAACCTATTCCCTCTAATCTCTGGAACGAGACAAGGAGGCCCACTCTCTACTGCTCTTCAATTCAAACATAAAGAAGAACCCAATAGGGAAAGAAGTATAACTTTCCCTCTTTGCAGATGACATGATCTTGTATTTAAAGACCCCGCTCCCAAGTTACTCCAGGTTACTCAAAACTTAGGCAAACTAGAAGGGTATAAAATTAACCCTCAAAAACCAATGGCTTTTCTGTATGCCTACAATGAGAAAATTCTGGCTGAAATTAGGAAAGCAACTCCATTCGTAATAGCCCCACAAAAAATAAAATACCTACGAATTAACTTAAGCAAAGGAGTGAAGGACCTCTATGATGAAAACTTTAAATACCTGTAAAAGGAAATCAAAACAAACTTAGAAAGTGGAAAACTCCCATGTTCCTAGATTGGAAAGATCAAATCGTGATAATGGCAAAACTTCCCAATGCTATCTACAAATTGAATGTGATACCTATCAATATTACAACCTCATTTTTCAAGGACATAGGAAAGGCAATCCAAAAATTCATATGGAACAATAAAAGACCCTGAATAGCAAAAATGATCGTTAACAGAAAGAACAGTGTTGGAGGAAAATCAGTACCAAATTTCAAACTCTTCTATAAAGCCATAGTAAGCAAAACAGCTTGGTACTGGCACAAGAACAGACCTCAGGACAAATGGAATAGAATTGAAATGAACCTAAAGACCTACAGCCATCTAATCTTTGATAAGGGAGCTGAAAAAAATAGAATGGAAGAAAGACAGCCTCTTCAGTAAATGGTGCTCTCAAAATTGGTTAACTACTTGTAGAAAAATAAATCTAGATCCTTATATATCACCCTGTAGCAGAATCAACTCCCAATGGATCAAAGACCTCACAATATGAAGACACTCTGAAAATATTACAGGATGGAATAGAAGAAACCCTAGATCTCCTTGGTACAGGCTGAAAATTGCTTAATAGAGACCCAGAAACACAACAAATCATAGAAAGGTTGACAAATGGAACTGCATGAAATTGCAGAGCTTCTATATGGCAAAGGACATAGCTAGCAAGATCCATAGAAAGTCCACAAATTGGGAGAAGATCTTCACTAGCCATACAATGGACAAGGGTCTCATATCTAAAATATATCTGGAACTCCAAAAAATTAAATCCCCCAAAAACAAATCATAAAAGAATCAACAGTCCAATAAATAAGTGGGCTAAAGGCTTAAAGAGAAACTACTCTGAAGAGGAAGGAAAGATGGCCAATAGACACATGAAGAAATGCTAAACCTCCCTAGCTATAAAAAATGCAAATCAAAACAACATTGAGATACCACCTCATCCCAGTTAGAATGGCTATAATCAAGAACTCTAATAACAACAGATGCAGGAGGAGATGTGGATAGGGGAACCCTACTGCATTGTTGGTGGTAGTGTAAACTTGTTCAACCACTTTGGAAAGGGGTATGGAGGTTCCTCAAAAGACTTCATATGGAGCTCCCCTATGACCCAGGAATCACACTTTTGGTCATTTACGCAAATGATCACAAAGAAGACCACACTAAAGCTCCCAGCACAACTATGTTTATGGCAACATTATTTACCATAGCTAAGCTTGGAACCAACCCACATGCCCCTCAGTAGATGAACGGATCAATAAATTGTGGTATATATACACAATGGAATTTTTGCCTCCATCAGAAATAATGACATTGCCCCATTGTTAGGAAAATGAATGTCTTGGAAAAAATTATATTAAGTGAACTATGCCAGGTCTAAGTACACATAGGCCCCATGGTTTCCCTTATTGGCAATAAATAGGATATGTCTGAGACAAGCAGAAAAGGTCCGATTCGTTGATGTTAGGTGAAATGTACCCCAAGATAAGCATTCAAATATTCTTTCTTTCATGCGATTGTTTCTAACATATTTATAAGATGAATTTTTGTTGCTTTGTATGTCCCTTCCCCACAATATAGCTCCTGTTTTCACTGTATTTTATGTTGGTATAGTTTGTGGAAGGGAAAGGAAAAAACAAATCTTTTAAAAAAGGATAGAGTTGGACCCATTGTAACAATGAGATGTACAAGATGTTTTGTCGAATAATGAACATTAAAATTTTCTCAAGGAGGGGCATAATGGGGGGAGGGGCAGGAGGGATGAGATGGAAAGTGATAGGAAGTGGAAACAAAAGAGGAGGCAACAATGCTTTATAAGAAATGTACTCATTATCTTGCCCATGTAATTGAAACTCTTCTGTATGGTATTTTCAGAATAATAAAAAAAACCTTCATACCTATTAATGGTATACGAATTCTATGTGCTTAGAAGGGTCTTTTTATTTTCACAGCCGTTTTTGGCATACACAGACATATCATTGATTATATGAAGATAATAAATTTCCAGATGCTTGCCAGGAGGAGTAAAACCTATAGTTTATTTTTTTCCAGAGGCTTCCCATTTCATGAAAGAAATATGCTGCTTGATGTAGGATTTCACAAAATTATATTGCTAGGAAGAACTTAAACAGTCATCTAACATTACAGAGATGAGGGAGATGAATTGATCTCTTGAATAATTTACTTTTGGGTCAAATAAGAGCAGGCTGCCCAAAAGAGAGTAGACTTTAGAGAAACATGATGAGTTGTATGTAAATAGGTGCTTAGCTGATTTTGTTAATTTGTGAACTAATACAGGGAAATAAAGTACAGCAAGGTAAAAAAAAAATAAAGAACTCTGCATTGAAATACTCATCTGTGTGTGTGTGCACACACGTGCCTGTACACACACGTGCATGTTCATGTGCTCATGCATGCATTCATCATTCCTGCTCTAAGCATCTGTGCCCAAAGTAGTGGTCTACCACTTGAGCCACTGATGCACTTCTGGTTTTTTGGAGATAATCACATGTTTTTTCATGATTGTACTGGCTTTGAAAAGTGGTTTTCAGATCTCGGCCTCCAGAGTAGCTAGCTAAGCTGATTCATCCTGTGAGTAGCTAGCTAAAATTCTGTTTGTCCTCTATGCTTCATTGCTCTTTTATTCTTTTCCTGAGGTAATCACAAACGTGTCATATAAATGTCTAATTGCTTTAAAAATACTGTTACTGTTTGGCACCAGGGGCTCCAATCTGTACTTTTAACTACTTAGGAGGCTTGAGAACAGAAACCAGGCCAAATTTTAGGGGAGTTCCTTCTCAATCTATAGCTGGGTGCATTAGATCATTTCCACCATCCTGCACTATCTAGAGACTAACGTTGGAAGGACTGCAGGATCCAGGAAGCTAGACAAGTTGGTGTGCAACTCTGATGCAATTGATGATGGGAAACTTAAAAGGACAGATCAGGTGCATGTTTTTGTGGAAAGGGAACCCTTATCCTAAAATTAACCACTGACATAATGCCAGCCTAGAAAGAACAATACCCCAATTTGAAATCCTCACAATTTTCCAAAACCAAAATAAGTACATACATTAACATCCCAAAACTTAGTACAATCTCTTCTTTGCTCTAATATCATCTTTATCTGATTATCATATGACATGACAGAATAGTTTCTTCATTAAACTTATGATATATTTTAGAAGACCTAGAAAATTCTTTCTCACTTATTAAGTGCAAACGAATGGCATATTACCTCATTTCTTACATGTTTGACTGCCACTAAAAATCCATTCAATGATTAGTATAGTAATATATTCTGATTTATTACTTTATTTGTAACAGTTGTTAAACATGTTGCTTTTCTGCTGAAGTATAAGTATTTAAATAGTCTTAACACAGGGTGCTATATGCTGAGTCCTGGGAAAGAGTGCTATGTGCTGAGTTTTTCAAAGCATGCCATGCACTGAGTCCTATACAGGGCGTGCTATGGACTCCCTCCTTCAAAGGGTGTTGTGTGCTGAGTCATCCCAAAGCTACTATATGCTAAGTCCTTCAAAGGACACATTGTGCTGAGTCTTTTACATAGTGTGCTTTGTGCTGTTTTGTGAAGTATGCTGTGTGCTGAGTCATCCCAAAGTGTGCTTTGTTCTGAGTCCTTGAGAGGTAGTTATCCCCAACAATCTCTCTCAGTCTCTCAGTCTCTCAGTCTCTCTCTGTGTCTCTCTCTCTAACTGGGTCACTGTGCACGTTCTTGATATGTGGAGTGGAGAGGCTTGGAGGAGAGTCTCCTCTAGAGGTGGGGCTTAGGGGAGATTTGATCCCCTGAGCAAGCGCTAGGGTTGGCAGGGAGTGCAGAGCTGAGGTGAGGCTGTAATTCCCATAGCCTGGAAGCCTTAGGGCCCAGTCAGGGCTGATGTTTTGGGCAAGGGTAGGGGGCGGAGCCAAGGGGAAGAGGGGACTGGGCAGAGGGGAGGTAGGGGGAGAGTCGGGGGCCTCAATGTGGTGTCAGCAGTGGCCAGGGTCTCCCAGGGGCAGATGTACATGCGCAGAGGATGTGAGGCGGCCTGCAAGAGGAGTAGAAGTAGAGAGAGAGAGCAGAGAAGAGCAAGGATAGGGACGAGGGTAAGTGGCTTCACATGCTCTGTTCGTGGATCAATAGAAAAATAGCCAAAACAAGAATAAAGGAAACAAATGTACTGCCAAGAAAAATATAGTTACAATAAAGGTAGAGGCAATAAAGGTGCAGCCAAGTATAGAGGAAGCCTTGAACCAACACCCCTTCCTGCAAGCATGCTTCCATGAAGCTTATGCTTTGTCTGGCATGATCTCTCACGCAGATTCAGCAGGAGGTGTCATGGCATTTCTTCTTTTTTTATTTTTTAATTGAAGCTCATGAATGTCTTGGTGCACAGAAGAGATAAATCTAAAGATCATCCGGAAAATGACTGGAAATATAAGAATAAGAATTGGGAGAATTGATCTGACAATGGTATTTATTATTATTACATTAATCCAATCCAGAGGATTGAGAGCCTCCACGTTATGCTTAAATAATGCTGCCAAAGATTGTAAGGATTTTACATGTAAATGAGCTTCACTAACTGCTATAATTTTATCCTGTAAAGCCTCCATAACATGAGAGATATCTTTATCTCTCCAGACTCCTAACAAATGATTTTTGGTGGCATTCCAATTAAAAGAAAAGCTATATTTTAGAACAGTAACACAGATATATTTCAAACTAGCATGACATTTAACTGAGAGTTGTGTTTTTAAATTTTTAACTTCCTGACCTATAGCCAGAACCACTTCCTCCAGAGGATTTATTTTCATTTCTAACTTTTTGTCTATATTTTGTTGTTCTGCTAGGGCTAATGAAACATATTTGTTTAAATCAGTAACAAAATGAGCAGTGTTTACTTCATTTACTAAGGCTGCTGTAGAAATCGCTAAAGAGCTAATTATTGTTAATAAAGCATTTATTCCTAAAATCAAGGCCGCAACAAAGCGTTTTGGCTGCAACATAATATCCAGAATTTTCAGCATTTGTAAAGCAGAATTTTTAAACCAAGGGTCATTTTATAGATCTACACGTAACATTACATATGAAGGTCTTTTTAAAATAAAAATTACAGAATATGTTTTATCCAGAGAAGTAAGACAATTAGTAAAAATATAATCCTTACAGCTAATATAATAAGATTTTCCTTGATTAATAATGATTAAATTATCTAGTTTTCTAGATAAAATTCTCATAGGATAATCTACACATGCTCTTACCCCAATTGCAGTACTCTTAGTTTCTTTGGGCTTTTTCAGTAAAATCATGTTTGTTGCTGCAAAAAGTCTAAACAAATACAGATGAATGCCCATTTTATTGTGAAAGGGAGAGTGACTCACCAAAACAGAAGCCACCCACGCTGGAGTGAGCCATCTTTTCAGGGGTTCCCCGTGCCTATCAGGAGCATAGCCATTAAACTTTCCTGAATTATGTTTTAAGTAGGCGGCATAATCATAATCGGGGTTAGCAATGGAAAAATAAAAAATACTATCTGGTGCCCCAAAGGCTTGTTAAAAGAAGCCTTTTGAAATCCACATTCTCACCATTTCAGTGAGGTTAATTAATACATCCCCAAACTGATCTTTGTCATGATATTTTGTAGGCAGTTACCTAAATGTATATTCCTCTTGGGAATGAAAAAGGATTCGTTATAAGTATGAAAGCCTAATGTCATCATGCCAATTTACCACATCAATCTTTTTTAGAACTTTTTATCATTGGATTGATCAAGGGTATCAGTCAAAAAAGTTCTATAGTTTATAGGCCAACACCCATGGAGATTTTCTCCTGATAGCGTTATGCAAATTGGAGTGGTATCTGTCATTCCTTCATAATTAATTGTTTGAGAAGTCATATGAGAATTAGAATAGTCCTCCAAACCCCCTAGCAGGTCACTAGTATTTGTTATTACTTGTATTATATCCTCATCCCCCCACCCCATCCCATAGGATGTAGAAGAGGAGGATTAGGAACATATGTCCAGTATTGTTCTCCTGAAACAGACACTGCCTGCACAACAATAATGGCAAGCATAGCAAGAAACCTATGTTCAACAGTGATAGTCTTTCCTGTAGAAACAACAATCTCCTCCGCAGAATGGGTGAGTTTCTTAATTTATTCCCAGTTTGGTGGTTGGGCTTCTTTTGTTGTCTTCGCCTGTTGAGGAGAAAGGGGAAGACTTTTGAGCTTTGGCATCGCTTTCTTCATTTGCATCTTCTGTTTTGTTTTTTTTTTTCCCCAGGGTTTCTCTTATTTTTGTAGGGCACACAAGTCGGTTGCGATTCCAGATGGGTGACGCGGCTCCTGTGGAAACACACATGTATACCCTCTTCCCGAGGTGATTAATACATCAGGCCCTTTCCAGGTGCCTCTGAGCAAATCTTTCCTTTTAACTTTTGGCTGAACTTTAAATCCAATTTCGCTCCAATGTTTTTGCATAAGTGTAAGATTTTGTTGATTAGTATTAAGGTGATTAATTACAAATAAAGCATGATGGTTTCTCTAGTTAATAAGTCAGCCATCATATTTCCAAATGAAAGAGAACCTGGTAAATTTGTATGTCTCTTATGTGTTCAATAAATAATTTTTCTTTTCTAAGTTGAATTAATTTTTGTAACTGTTGTAACAAGTCTATAATTTTTAATTGTCCTGATAAAAGAGCTGTCTCTATGGCAGGAAATAAGTTAGCCATATGCTTAGAGTCTGTGCAAATGTTATGCTGCTGGCGAAATATGGTTAAAGCTAAAATTACAGCAATAATTTCTTCCTGTTGCTCTGAAATGTCAGATCTCTTTTAATAATAGGGAATGGTCTGGAATGTATACCACTGAAGTTCCATTTGAGAACCCATCAGTAAAAACTGTTAGAGCTCCTTCGAAAAGTGTTGTTACCACTAATGGAAAAATGGTTTTTACCTCTTCCACAAATTTTAATGAAGGATGTTGAGGAACATGAAATTTTATTTGTCCTGTATAATTTAATAATGCTAATTTCCAATTCTCATCATTCTGTAATAATATTTTAATTGTTTTTTATTATAAGTTATAATTATATTATACATTTCTTTCTCAAGTAACTCTCAGGACCTACTCCTTGCCTTGCCAATGAGTTGGCTGCACAAATATACATAAGAAGCTATCATTCTTGTCTGACTGTGAGGCACGTGAAGCTATTCCAGGACTCCATCTTGCCATAAACATCTTGTATAAGATGTCTTTAATATTATAATATCCCAGTCTTTATTATAGTCCAATTGGACCACTTTTGCTTGTAACTTTTCTTCCACCAATGAAATTTTTCTAACATTATTGGAGTGAATTGTCTCTTAGATTTAAGATTAGAATCCCCTTTTAAGGCTTCAAACAATGGGTGTAATTCTCCTGTGGTAATTTTCAAGTAGGGTCTAACCCAATTTATGTTTCCTAGTAATTTTTGAAAATCATTTAATGTTTTTAATTTATCTAGCCTAATACTCATTTTTGTGACATGATGTATTGTTTTTCCTAAATAGTTTGAAGGTTTATTATGTTGAATTTTATCTGGAAAATAAGCAAACCAAAGTTTGTTAATTACTCAATGGTTAATTGTTAAAATTTGTTCTGTTAAATGTTTACTTTTAGCAGCTATTAAAATATCGTCCATATAATGAATAATATAAGCATTAGAAAACTCTTCCCTAGTTTTTTGTAAAGCTTTATCCACAAATTTTTGACACAATGTAGGAGAATTTTTCATGCCTTGTGGCAAGTCCTTCCACTGATATCTCTGCCAGGGCACATGAAATGCAAATCTTTGAAAATCATTAGGATCCAATTTTATTGTTTAAAAAATCCTGACAATAAATGATTATTATATAATGTCCTTTAGGAACAGCCACAGGAAATGGAAGTCTTGGCTGAAGAGCCCCCATGTCATACATGGTGTTATTAATGGCTCTGAGGTCTTGTAACAACCTCCATTACCCAGATTTCTTTTTAATTACAAAAATTGGAGTATTCCAAGGGCTATTGGATTCCTCTAAATATCCTTTCTGTATTTGCTCATTTACCAATTATCCCACAGCCTGTATCTTCTCTTGAGTTAGGCACCACTGATCAACCCACACAGGCTGATCATTTTTCCATGATATTGCATCAGCAAACTTCTCATCAGCGTTCCCTATGAAAAATTTTGTACAGTAAAGGAATCCGCAGTAACGAATTTTAGTTCAATATTTTGCAAAATGTCTCTGCCCCATAATGTAAGGGCAAAGAAGATATAATATAAGGTTGAAAGTTTCCAAATCTATTTTCACACTCCCACTTTAAAATCTTTGAACTTGAGCAACATTGTTAGCCATACCCAATCCCATTAATGTAGATTCTGTCTTCATAATTGGCCAGGATGAGGGCCAGTCTTTTCCTGAAATACATGTTGGGTCTGCCCCTGTGTCCAAGAGATCTTTAATAGGCTTTCTATCCAATTTTATAGTTTTCATGGGTCAATCCTTAGAAATAGATTGTACCCAGGCCACAGTTTCTGTGGAACTGAAACCTCCTGTACCTCGATCTTGTTTTAGGATTTGATTTGGAAGATGGACATAATTTAAAATTAAGATTTGAGCTAATCTTTGATCCATAGGTATTTGCATATTTTTTAAAGACCTTACCGTTACGTTAATTTTCCCTTGGTAATCTGCATCAACTACTCCGGGTAATACCTCAAAGTTTTGTTATAATTTGAGCTTCTACCAATTATCAAGCCCACAGTTCCTTCAATTACAGAACCATAAACTTGAGTTTCTATTAGCTGAACAGCATGCATGGTAGAGATGATGTAATCTCTTTTTGCTGCCAGATCAAACCCTGCACTTCCTGGAGTAGCTCTTGGTAAATCCCATACTGTAAATGGAGGAGACAAGGGATTTAATGGAACTGATCCCTTAGGGGATTTTTGTGTAACAGTAGGTATTTCCCCTCTTTCGTTTAAGGGGCGTAGGGAGCACCCCTCTTCTTGTTTTTTTGCCTCCTTTTCTTCTGCTGTTAGGAGAATTCTATCCTTATAATATTTTGATCTACACTCATTTTTCCAATGATTGCCTTTCTTTCATCGTGGACAAAGTCCAGGAGCTTTACCCTTT